>NC_056726.1:1734228151-1734233151 GCF_019279795.1 Protopterus annectens | reverse complement strand
TCAAAATAAAAGGAGTGCAGAAATTAGTGGGAGACAGAAAAGACTGACTAGGCTAGGAAGGACTACTGGTTGGCTAACAAAGAAGTTAAGAAAGAAGTTGCAATAGCAAAGAATAGGGCTTCAGAGGCACTGTACCAACTTCTGGAAAGTGACTCAGTAAGGGGCACAAAGAAACTATATCAGGTTGCAAGGCAAAGACAGAAATATAAAGAAGATAGACACCCTTCATAAGGGATGCCAGCAACAACCTGCTCACCAGTCCAGAGGACATCAAAGGCAGATGGAAGGAGTATTTCCAGCAGCTTCTGAATGAAGAAAACCCCACAGAAGCTGTTATGTATACATAGAGAGAGCTTAAAGCTCACCCAGACTCAGCCACAGCTTGCTGTGAGGGAAAGGTTAATTTGCTTTTGATTTCTTGTACTTTTCTATTTTGTATACTGTGATTTGTTTTCTTTACACTGTGTTTTACTTGTATTCTGCTTTTCATTGCATATTAAAACTTGAAAAGAGACCACAGCTCTGTCTCTTGTGAGTCAGACAGCATTTTTCGCACCCTCCCACCCTGTTAATGTTGTGTTCTTAAACACCACTGTCTTTCCTAGTTGCCTGCCCTTATGTAAATTTGACCATATATATATCCTTCCCTCTCTCCTTTCACTGGTTGGTGTTGAGTAAGCACAAAATTATCATTTTGTGAAATCTTCCCTTCAACTATTTAAATTTATTGCCCATCCCATTGTATTCCATAGTACCAGAATACAAAAGTGCCCACCACCTTTCAATCTAGCTTGCTCTTTTAAAAATAGTGGCTCTCCACTTAGACAGCTGAAAATTAAGTTACCCACTTTCATATCTAACTGCTTAGTGCACACTGCAGTGTTTAGGGTAAACCATTTTTTTCATCTTACCTTTAAACATCTATTGCAAGAACACCAGTTATTGGAGAGCCAACATTCTTCCTCTCAGTAGTCATCTTGGGATTAGTGCTTCTGTTTTCTCCTGGTGAGAGAAGGAGTACAGGGACATTATTTCCTGGAGACTGCCAATCACCAGAAAGCCTAATAGCTGCTTTATAGGTGACAGCTTGGAATCTGTGCTTATATTCTGTTCCTGGTGAAAGAAGGAGCAGAGTGCATTGATTCCTGACTGTTTCTGGTTGGAGAGTGTGTTTATGCTTAAAGTTCCTGATTTATCTATTTAAGGCATCTACCAGAAAAAGGCTACAAGCCTACAGACCCTTGCATCATCTGGGACAAGACTGTGGATCACCAAACAAGCTGTTGCCTGCTTCTCTTCTTGGGATTGATGCTAACATTTTGCTTCTGGTGAGAGAAGAAGCAAAGGAGCATTGTATCCCAACAGAGTGAAACTGTACTGAGACCAGCATTAGTAGTAGCCAGGCAGTAGCCATTCATGCAAGTCCCCTCTTTTCATCATTCTTGACAAGATAATTATTTGTTTTCAATAAGCACTGCTTGATTTGTTTCTAACCTCAGAATATCTACCTAAATACATCATCCTTAAAATTTCAGGGTCTACATATTAGTTTCCCCTCAAGTGTTTAGCAGTGCTCTGTACAGACTCAGACACATCTGAGTGACATTTTTCCTGTAAAAGCACAGTTGAAATTTCTCCAATACCTAGTTGCATGCAGGACAACTAGTTTGCAGAGACAAGCACTATCTACATAGTTGCAAACTGGATACTCCTGACAGTGATTGATATTGTCTAATCAATAAAAAAGGGTCTGTTGCCATGGATATGAACTTTTGTACTGTCTCCGTTACTGGCTTGGTGGATATGGGCATCCTGAGGCAATGTATAAATTGCTTCATGTTTATTGACAACCAGTTAATTCTCAAACAAACTGCTATGGTATGTGAGAGATGTATTTGCACAATGTCACTGGAGGCAAAGCTGTCACATAAAAGTACTCCTAATGTCAATAAGGCTGTAAGTAGTACACATGCTCCACCCATCACGCACAATTCAAAGCAGATATATCAACCTACATATGCTGAGGCACTTACATGTAACCTTCCTAAACCACAAAGCCCTCCTATACAAAGTACACATAATAAATTCCCTCAGCAGCCACAAATGCACTCATTCAAAACAACACCCACATTAACACATAGAGCAACATCTCATGGAACCTCTACTAAGCCCATAAGGCAAGCCACCACACAATCCAATATTCTAGTCATTGGAGACTCCATCGAGAGACACATTGATGTTCCTCTCACCAGGCTGAGTAAAGAGAAAGATATGGTCAGTTCCTTATCGGGGGCTAGGATCCACCACATTACACATGCACACAGGTCATTGGACCATAATTATCAATATGACTCAGTCATTGTCCATGTGGGACTAAATGACCTGAGACGTACCTCCCTAGACTATATGAAGACAGAGGTCATGGTGCTCTTGGAAAATGTGTCTCAGGCTGGTATGAGCCTAGCATTGAGCAACATTTTACCTTCTCCAAGGATGATGCCACAAAAGATGATTAACTTTAATAATTGGCTTAGTTTCTGGTGTCATTCTTAGAGGGTGCAATATTTGTCAGCATGGAAGGAGATGGTCAACAGACCACTCTGCTTTGCCAGAGATGGTCTGCACCTCTCCCCTTTAGGCTTTCGAATATTATCTAAAACACTGTCTTCCCCCAGATTGCCTTTTTTAGGCAATGCCAAACAAAGTACTTCCGACATAGCAAATCAAAACCAAGAAACTCTAATGGTATTACTGCTCAATGCTAAGAGTCTAAACAAAAAACTCCACTCCCTAGAAGCTCTCTTTACCCTAGAGAATGCTGACTTCTGTGCTGTCACTGAGACATGGCTTAAAGTCACGGAGAGCACACCAACCGTGCAAGATTAAAATGCCTTCAACACATTTTGGCCAGCTACTTCACAGGAAGGGACTAAAGGTGAAAGTGTCTCTGTTTACATCAGAAATAAATAGACTTCAAGGCTGGTCAAAAAGGACAATGCACTTCAGCTGTTCCATGTTCAAATTACCATAGGCAAAACCCAATACCACTTCCTTGCTAGCTATAGGTCCCCCTCTATAACCCAGGAAACCCATACCATGTTTTTAAATGTATTAGAAACACTAACCATCCAACCCAATACCATATTTATGGGCTCTTTAATTGCACCATTATTGACCGGGAATCCTATATGACACCAAACATACATGCACAGAGATTCCTGGATTTTGTAAACACAAACTCTCTGGACCAGATAGTTAATAGACCAACCAGAGGTGCAAACGTAATGGATCTGGACCTCACTAATATGGGAGACTGCTGCACACGCCTTGCTGTAATGCCTTCCCTGGTAAGGTCAGACTGCAAAATGGTCTCCTGTGAAGTAAAAATAAAACCTGGACCCCCAGCTAAACATGGAATATTCTGGAACTATTCTAAGGCTAACATCCTGCTATAAAGTGAGAACCTGGCAAAATTTCAAGCTCCCATAAACCCTGAGAACACTGCTGCCTATGCAGAACTGTTCACAGAAACCCTGCACAAGCATGTTAATAGCTGCATAGAGGCAGCTGTACCCACCAGGAAGAAGTACAGAACTAACTCAAAAAACAAGCCATCCTGGTGGAATCACAAAATCAATAGGCTGTACAACAGGAGGAAGAAAATGATGGCAAAAATTAGGAGGTGCAGCACCCAGCAGGATAAAAGCACTCTCATAAAACTAAACAAACAACTCAGAGGACAAATAAAATCTACCAAAGCCAAATTTGAGTTGTTTGGCCTCCCAGGCTAAGGACAACCAGAAATATTTTTTTAGCTATGTCCACAATATTAAAGACAATACACAATTGTGTGCAGAGCTCATTGTAACTGGATCCACCTGTACTGAGCAAGAACATATAGCAAACCTCCTGGCTGATAAATTAAACTCTAACTTTACCCCTCCCTCCCCCTCAACCTTCCCTCAGGAAATATCATCAAATGTAACACCCCCTGCTATCACTGGGAAACAGGTCCTTAATGCTCTCTCTATGACCAAGAACACTGCATCAATAGGCCCAGACAATATCCCAGGATGCCTTCTAAATAGCAAGAAACATGACTTATCAGGGCTTCTGGAATTACTATTAAACTGTTGCCTCCAAACAGGCTTCATGCCTCATGAATGGAGAAAGGCAAAAGTCATCCCTCTGCACAAAGGTGGGCCAACTACAAACCCTGGAAACTACAGACCCATAAGTCTTCCTGGTCTTATATGTAAAGTCATGGAAAGAATTATCATGGAGATGATCAATAAAGATATAGTAAACCATCAGACACTGGACCCAACCCAGTTTGGTTTCGTCAAGGGCAGGCCATGCCTACTCAACCTAGCTTTGAGAAGGTCACCAAAGCAATGGATGAGGGCAAAATCATTCACACTGCCTACCTTGACCTGGCCAAGGCATTTGACACAATAACCCACTCGGCATTGTTGACAAACTCGAGAGGTTAGGTACAAATACATATGTCACTCAGTGGATAGCCAACTAACAAGACCCAGGAAATTAGAATTGGGGAGTCCACCTCTACAAGGTGGTCAGTCACAAGTGGAGTCCCTCAGGGATCAGTCCCTGGAATGCTCCATTTTGGCATTTGGCATTTACTTCTCAGAAGTCAAGGCCAATGTCAGTGGTCTGTGGCTGACTAAATTTGCAGACGACTGCAAATTAGGAGCTGTCATTGAATCTCAAACTGACATAAATGTTGCCCAGGAGGGGCTGACGCAGACAAACAACTGGTGTCAGAGCCATGGGCCAAAACTAAATGCCAAGAAATGCATAATAGTATCCTTTGGGAAGTCATCCATTCCTAGTAACTATCATATTGACAACACACCCCTTAGAGTAGACCCAGTAGTCGGGGATTTAGGGACACATATAGATAGTAATTTAGCTTTTGACCATCATGTGCCTACAGTGGGGAGGAAATCATTCTATGTTGTGCAACTTAAATAAAGGTA